>NC_057809.1:504979834-505006006 GCF_018294505.1 Triticum aestivum | reverse complement strand
GAATCTTGTTTCGGGCTATGTCTCTTTACTCGCTTCGACTTCTGTCCCAAATTATTTAAATTATAAGATTCACAAGTAAGGCCAACTATGCAGTACTATTATCCTATATAGTACGTATTCTCTTTATCACATGTCGTCAGATTTTGAAAAGTAAAAATAACACCATTATTAAAATCAGTCATGCCTCAAACTTTTCGATTTAAACCAGCAATCCTTTCAGAAGATAGGGTTTTGACAATTTCTTGTTAGCACGACGAAACTGTACCCTTTGGCCTTTGCTGGTTCTTAAAGAATCAGATTTCCATGTGACCCATGGAAGAACTCATTTCTCTGGCTGTTTTGGCCAGACAGCCAGAAAACTGTCTGCTTATACCATTTTCAACAAAGCAGTGCAGAGTGTTACATTGGTTCTGCTTATAGTACCATTTAACACTTCTCAGTAATGCTAGTCATCATTATGATTGGGTTCTCCTTGTGGAAAGAACTGTGGGCTATAGCTAGTGTTTTCTGCCTTCTAAAACCAATAATATGGACAGGTAAAAAGTTAAGCAGTGGTGAAAATTATTATGCGTATTTTTGCATTTTCCTTCTCACTCACCTTGTGTAATTTGGATGTTGCTTCAGAAATTTCCTTTTTCCTCATCACAGTATTTTCTGTCAGGATATTTAACCTTCTGTTTTGTACTTTGTTCATTCCCATAACAGTTACAGTTATTGACATGTGTGTTTTCATGTGTATGTCTTACAGTTACATGAATATCAATACAATATGGGGCTGCTCTTGATTGAGAAAAAAGAGTGGGCAGCCAAATTTGACGAAGTCACCCACGTGCTGACACAAAAGGAGGAGATCTTAAAGCGGGAACAAGCTGCACATTTGAATGCTATATCAGAATATGAAAGGCGAGAAGAAAACATGCGGAAATCACTGGGTGTTGAGAAACAATGTGTAGCTGATGTATGTTGTTCTCTATCCCATAATTTTTTGTTCTTGTCATTTATCAGCACCATTCTGACCTGGCTACTCTGCCAGTTGCAGAGATCTAATGAGCACATCTATTTTTGCACTGCATTTTACATAGATATTTGATTCTTGGAAGTTGTTCAATACTTACAGTTGTGTGCTTTATGTAATCTAACTTTTTAGTATATCCTCTAATAGCCAAAATGAGTTGGTATGAATATTAGAGGCTGCTGCACCCACTGTAGTCATCAGTATTGCTTTTACTGAAAGCACTACTCTCTGTTTTAAACTGATTAAGCACTCCAATTTTTCTTTTTCTGGTTTACCTTATGACTTTTTGTTTGTCTGTATATGCAGCTTGAAAAGGCACTACGTGAAATTCGATCAGAGATAGCTGAGGTTAAGTTCACGTCTCAGAAAAAGATAGCTGATGCTCATTCTCTTGAGGCTAATTTGGAGGAAAAATCTTTGGAGATCGAGGGGAAGCTTCATGCTGCAGATGCGAAGCTTGCGGAGGCAAACCGTAAGAAGTCACAAGCTGACAGAGATTTAGAGGAGGCAGAAGCTCGGCAACGTAGGTTGGAGAAGGAGAAGCTATATTTTGAGACTGAGTATGCCAATTTCCTCTGTCTTCTTTCTCTACTTTATACTGTGCTATGCAGGTGATAATATTGTGTATTGTGTTTCATTGTTTTGGTTACGTACAGGAGGAAGGCCCGAGAGAAGCAACTCAAGGAGCAGGAGGAATCTCTGCAAGACTGGGAGAAAAAGCTTAAAGAAAGTCAGAACAGACTCGTTGATTTGCAGAGATCTGTAAATGACAGAGAGGAGAGAGCAAATGAGAATGACAAACTTTGTAAGATAAAACAGGAAGAATTGGAGGAGGCAAAGAAGACAGTGGAGTCAACTAAAATCATTTTGAAAACAAAGGAGGATGATATTGCCAAAAGGCTAAATGAATTACGCTCACAAGAGAAGGTAACCCAGTGATGGGTCCTGCATTCTTTTCTCCTCATTCTGGGTTATGACGAGTTGATAGTAAAATAAAAAGATATATGTTGTTTATTTTCTATTCATTTGCAGGATGCTGACGCAAAGCACAAGATTTTGGAAAAAAAGGAGAAAAAGTTATCTGAGAGAGAAGAAAAAGCTAGTGCAAGAGAAAAAGTAAGTAACACACCGATGAACAGTCTGCTCTCCATTTGTGGCATTATGAATAAATGGGTACAAGCGATGTTGCTGTTACATTTATTTGGTCATTATGCAGTTCGAGCATTTTACCCTTGAGGAAAATTAATGGCATATTAAATATGTACTTCCTCTGTAAAGAAATATAAGAGCGTTTAGATTAGTAAAGTAGTGATCTAAACGCTCTTATATTTCTTTACGGAGGGAGTACCGTTGATATTTTATGTTCTCTAGTTTTTTCTGTGGACTTTTCCCCTATATACTCCTTCCGTCCGGAAATACATGTCGGAGCAATGGATGTATCTAGTCATATTTTAGTTCTAATACATCCATTTTTCAGACAAGTATTTCCGGACTGAGGGAGTATATGTTATTCTGTAACTTTTTACAGGTTGATATGCTTAGCTTATTATTTTACCCATTGTGCTATTTCACTTGCCCACCTTGTCATGTGTAAATTGGCCGGATTGGCCACTATCCTGTGTTCATCTCATTACTTTCGAGCCATCGAGCTTTTCATACAGATACTCTGTTCTATTCCTTATGCTTGTCAGCTACAGATGTTCATGTTCCTAGCATCCTCTTTGGAATATTTGACACACAGAATATTATGTGTAACATGCACCTTTTTCAGTGATCTGATATTGTCAGAGAAATCTGTTTCAGATGGGGCTTCAGAAGCTTATCGAGGATCATGAGGTGAAGCTTGAAGCAAGAAGACGAGATTTTGAATTAGAGCTGGAGAGTGAGAGGAAATCCTTTGATGAAAAGATGAAACATAGGGAAGCTGATTTGGTAAAGAAGGAAAAAGATCTCAGTTCTCGGGAGAACAAAATATCTAAAAGGGAGCAAGCGTTAAATGAAAGCAAGAAAAAGCTGGAAGAATTGCAGAATGACCTTGATACCAAGTCGAAAGCTTTGAAGAAGTGGGATGAGTCACTGAAACTTGAGAAGGATAAGTTATCTGAAGAAAAGCTGCAAGTAGATCATGAACGAAAACAGGCTGAGATGTACAGATCGGATGTTGAAAGGCTGAAAGCCACAATTGAAGCTGAAAAGAAGCAAATTTTAGAAGAACAGAACAATTTGAAAGTTACAGAGGAAGAGAGGCAAGAGCACAGCATGCTGACAGCACAACTGAAGAAGGAGATTGATGAGTATAGAATGCGAAGCAATTCCCTCTCGGAAGAAACTGAAGATTTGAGGAAGCAGCGGCAGAAATTTGAAGAAGAGTGGGAGCAGCTTGATGAAAAAAGAGCTCGGCTAGAAGAGGAGGCAAAGGTGCTCAAGAATGAAAAAACGAATCTAGAAAGGTGGCGTCACAATGAAGAGAAGAGATTCAAGGATACACAGGATGAAATGGATGCGAAGTACAAGGAGCAGCAGGATAATCTTGCACTCAAGGAAAAAGCTTTGGCTGATGATATAAAACACCAGCGTGAGGAGATTGATGAATATCTGAAGAGAGAACGTGCTGATCTTCAGCGTAATTTGCAGCTCCATCGACATGAACTGGAGATGGAGATAGCGAATAAACTAGCAATTAAACAGAAGGAACTGGAACAGAAGGAGGATGAGTTAAATAAGAAAAGGGATTTTGTAGAAAATGAACTAAAGCATGCTGTTGATTTGAATGAGTCCAAGATTCAAAAGATAACATTGGAGAAACAACAGCTGCTGAGGGAAAAAGAAGTTCTAGTGGAGGAGAAGCGAAAATTGGAAACTGACAAGGCAGACATTAGAAGAGACATTGATAGTCTTCATGCACTCAGCAAGAGTCTGAAGGATCGTCGAGAAGCATACAACAGGGACAGGAATAACCTCATTGACATGTTTGAAAAGTACAAGATGTGCAAAAGCTGTGGGGTTTCTGTTTTTGAGGGCTTTGGTGATCTATCTCTCAAGGATGATGCTGCTATTGACCACCCAAGTTTGGCTGTTGAGGGAGATGATCGTTCCCCGAACACTGATGCTTTGGCTCAAGACACAGGAACACTTGTTAATTCAGCCGGTCGTTTCTCACTGTTGCAGAAGTGTTCAAGGCTTTTCAAGTTCTCTCCTAGGACAAAGGCCGAGCAGTCATCGGAACAGGAAGCGGAAATAAACATTCCTTTTGGTGCGAGATTAGAGGAAGCCTCACCGAGTGAAGCAGATTATGAGCCAACTCCTGTCTATCAGGCAGCAAATAATTCTTTTGATGCTGAGGGTCTCCCTTCCGACAGTGGAGCAAGGGGGAATGAAGAATCCGAAAGGCTTGATATAGCTGATGATATCCAGATCGAGTCTTCTGTTGGAGTCGCAGATAATTGTATAGATGTTCATGGAACTCAGCCATTTGCTGCTGCTAATGACATGACAGTTGACACAACAATTGCCTCTGTGGACCAAAATGGAAAGGACTCAACGGCTGCCCCTGAAGTAGATTTGCAACCTGAAGCATCAAATCCTCCAAAACGGAGGGTTAGACCAAGAGGGGTGAAAAAGACAAAGTCGGTTCGTGCAGTGCTTGAAGATGCTAAAGTAATTCTTGGTGAGAATTTAGATGAAAAGAATGATGATCAGGAAGATTCAGTTACTGTTGGTGGTACACGGAAGAGGCGCCTTGCTGGACCAGATATCAGTGATGAAGAAATTAGTGAAGCACAATCTGGAAGTGTTTCAGTTGGTGGGCAGCGTCGCAAGAGGCGGCAGCCAGCCGGCCCGTCAACGCAAGCCCCAGGTGAAAAACGCTACAATTTGAGACGCACTACAGTGTAAGTTAAATTGACCTTTCCCTATTTCATTTCTGCTCTGGGTTGTCTTCTCTTGCATTCCTTGGAACCGTGGAGTTAGTAAATGAATAATATTGTCGTTTTGCATCTTGGTATAGTGCAAATGCGGCGGCAGCAGCTCCTCCTGCACCGGAGAAAAAGAAAGGTGGGAGGACAGGGAAAAAGCGGACGGTAGAAACTACTGCTGATGACACGGAAGGAACCTCTAAAGCTGCTGATAGCAAGAGGACGGGGCCTTCTGAATCAGCTGATGGTGCATCGCAGTTGCAAGAGTTCTCCCAGGTAAGAGAGAGAGAGAGAGAGAGAGAGAGACTCTGCGCTATGTCAGGTGCATGTGTGTTTACCTGGGCTAATAAACTGGTAACCTGTCATTGATGTTAGGCTGAAACTGTTGATGCCCATGCTACTGCCGGTGAGGAGTATGGTGATATTGTTGTGGATGGTGAACAAGGTGAAGATGCGATGCCCATGACACCATCAGGAAGTGAGCGTGGGGGCGTCGAAGATGATGACGAGGATGATGATGATGATGATGATTCAGAGAGGCAAAACAAATCGATTGGGAAAACGCTATGGTCTTTCTTCACGACATAACAAGAGGAAGAATAAGAATTGCATCTGATTAGGTTGTTTCTAGTGTTTCTTGTTTTGCATTGACGATTCTTGGAACTCTAGGTTGTTGGTGTGTTCGGTGACGATTCTTGTAGATTTTCTTGCACTCGTTATGTCAAAGCGTCATGTAATTGGGAATGAGTATATTTTGTAGTCAGACATAGTTTGATGGATGGCGCTCACAGAATTTAGGTGATGCCCCATGTACTCATATTATGGCAGCGATGCCTGTAACAGTCGAGAGTTGTTGAGGTTTGTAATTCTTGTTCCTTATCCCACGTCCAGGTTACTTACTTTTGTTCACCTTCTCTACACTGTGTTGCGGCATCTTGTCATTCATCACGAGTTTTGGTGCCTCTGAATACAAAGGTGGGAAAGAAAAGCATTACAGGCGTGTGAATGTTTTTTTGCTGTGTGGGTAATGCTATTCAGCAAACGTTCCCTGGGTGCATGGCAAAACGAACGGTTTCCATGGCATTTGTTGTGTTGGAAGTATTTTTTTTGAACCGAGGCAAAAGATTTGCCTCGCATATTAATTAAGAGAGAATAGAGTTTTTACACTAGCCCAACAAATACAAAGTGGTGTTACTCTCCCGGTATTATAGTACCTAGCTTCTTAGCCCCGACGGTGACCCAGGTGAGGGCTTCACTCTTGATGTTGCTTTGCAGAATTGGGGGTGGCATGCTCTTGTTGCAGAAAATGCGTGCGTTCCTCTCATTTCAAATGGTCCATCCGATAAGCATGGTGAGGGATGCCATGGCTTTCCTGTTGGGAGTGCACAAACTCGATTGACTCACCCACCAATCCTTAATGGAGTCCTGAAGGTGCCATGTCGAAGTGTGAAGGTTGTCGAGGTTTAGCCACTCGTTCACCAAATTCCAAAGGCGAAGGGTGAAACGACACTTGACGAAGAGGTGTAGTCCAGACTCCGGCTCCCGTTTGCAGAGGGGGCAAAGATGGCAATTCGGCCATCCCCGGCGTGCTAGGCGATCACTGGTCCAAATCCGGTCCTGGATGGCAAGCCACGCAAAGAACTTCACCTTAGGCGGTGCCTAGGCTTTCCACACCGTGTGATCCATGGAAGAGTAGAATGTTTCGAAGAATTGCGCCGAGTAAGCAAACGCCGCCGAGTATTGACCATTCGTAGTGTGCTTCCAAGAGATCTCGTCCTCCGCATGCTCCTCTAGGTGGAATTCTGAAATGAGCATCCAAAACTCCACAAATTGGTGAATGTGAGCCATAGTGAAGGCGATAGCCATCTTGATTTTGGAGATCTATGCGCCCTCGTTGAGTGCTTCCTTGACCTTCCAGTTTTCATTGTGGATGCGTCGTGGATGAGCGGCGCAATATCCTTCGGTTTGCGGCCATGAACCCAAGGCGCATCCCAGAAGGGTGTTTTAGCCCCAATTCCAACGGTGATAACGGTGGAGGCATAGAAAAATTGTAATCCTCTTCATCACATGGGTTGCCCAAGCCCACCCACATTTTGGGTGGCACCGTCCACTCAAACCATATCCAACGCAAGCGCAGTGCGCGTGCGAATTTGACGGTGTTTAGCACGCCGAGGCCTCCACGCTCGTAAGGGCAGCAAACTAAGTCCCAAGTGACCTTGCATTTTGCTCCAGAGGTTTTGTCTGAGCCAGACCACATAAAAGCGCATTGTAACTTGCTTGTGTTATGTAGGTGCTCAGCAGGATGTGGATAGATGTGATGAAGTAAACCAACAAGCAGGATAGCACAGACTTCACCAAGGTGGTGCGACCAATAGCGGTGATGTTGTTGCCGTCCCATGGAATAAGTTTGGCCGCCACCTTGTCTTCGAGGAACTAGAAGTCTACTTTCTTTAATATCCAAACCAAAAGCGGAAGACCCAAATATTTCATGGGAAAGGATGCTCTTTTTGCAGGTAGATTTTGAAGGATGCGCTCAAGGTTGAGGTGGCGACATCGAATCAGAACGACCGAGCTTTTGTGGAAGTTGGTGGTCAGACCGGTGGCATCTCCAAAGCATTCCAAAATGCCAGCAAGGTTATCAATGTCTCTCTTGATGGGTGCCATGAACACCGTTGCATCATCCACATAAAGAGAGGTTCTCATAGTGGTGCCACGGCCACGGTGTTGGGGAACGTAGTAATTTCAAAAATTTCCCTATGCACACGCAAGATCATGGTGATGCATAGCAACGAGAGGGGAGAGTGTTGTCCACGTACCCTCGTAGACCGAAAGCGGAAGTGTTAGCACAACGCGGTTGATGTAGTCGTACGTCTTCATGATCCGACCGATCAAGTACCAAACGCACGACACCTCCGAGTTCTGCACACGTTCAACTCGACGACGTCCCTTGAACTCCGATCCAGCCGAGCTTTGAGGGAGAGTTCCGTCAGCACGACGGTGTGTTGACGATGATGATGTTCTACCGGCGCAGTGCTTCGCCTAAGCACCGCTACGATATGACCGAGGTGGATTATGGTGGAGAGGGGCACCGCACACGGTTAAGAGATCCAAAGAATCAATTGTTGTTTCTATGGGGTGCCCCTTCACCCGTATATAAAGGAGTGGAGGAGGGGGAGGGCCGGCCCTCTTTATGGCACGCCCTAGGGGAGTCCTACTCCCACCAGAAGTAGGATTCCTCCTTTCCTAGTAGAACTAGGAGCCCTTCCAAGTAGTAGGAGTAGGAGGGAAGGAAAGGGAAGGAAAAAGGAGAAGGAAGGAAGGGGGCGCCCCCCTCCCTAGTCCAATTCGGACCAGCCCATGGGGAGGGGTGCGGCCACCCTTTGAGGCCTTTCTCTCCTTTCCCGTATGGCCCATTAAGGCCCAATACGAATTCCCGTAACTCCCCAGTACTCCCGAAAATACCCGAATCACTCGGAACCTTTCCGATGTCCGAATATAGTCATCCAATATATCAATCTTTACGTCTTGACCATTTTGAGACTCCTCGTCATGTCCCTGATCTCATCTGAGACTCCGAACTCCTTCGGTACATCAAAACACATAAACTCATAATATAACCGTCATCGAACTTTAAGCGTGCGGACCCTACAGGTTCGAGAACTATATAGACATGACCGAGACACGTCTCTGGTTAATAACCAATAGCGGAACCTGGATGTTCATATTGGCTCCTACATATTCTACGAAGATCTTTACCGGTCAAACCGCATAACAACATACGTTGTTCCCTTTGTCATCGGTATGTTACTTGCCCGAGATTCGATCGTCGGTATCTCAATACCTAGTTCAATCTCGTTACCGGCAAGTCTCTTTACTCGTTCCGTAACACATCATCCCGCAACTAACTCATTAGTTGCAATGCTTGCAAGGCTTATAGTGATGTGCATTACCGAGTGGGCCTAGAGATACCTCTCCGACAATCGGAGTGACAAATCCTAATCTCGAAATACGCCAACCCAACAAGTACCTTCGGAGACACCTGTAGAGACCTTTATAATCACCCAGTTACGTTGTGACATTTGGTAGCACACAAAGTGTTCCTCCGGTAAACGGGAGTTGCATAATCTTATAGTCATAGGAACATGTATAAGTTATGAAGAAAGCAACAGCAACAAACTAAACGATCAAGTGCTAAGCTAATGAAATGGGTCAAGTCAATCACATCATTCTCCTAATGATGTGATCCCGTTAATCAAATGACAACTCATGTCTATGGCTAGGAAACATAACCATCTTCGATTAACGAGCTAGTCAAGTAGAGGCATATTAGTGACACTCTGTTTGTCTATGTATTCACACATGTATTATGTTTCCGGTTAATACAATTCTAGAATGAATAATAAACATTTATCATGATATAAGGAAATAAATAATAACTTTATCATTGCCTCTAGGGCATATTTCCTTCAGTCTCCCACTTGCACTAGAGTCAATAATCTAGTTCACATCACCATGTGATTTAATACCAATAGTTCACATCACCATAGTTCACATCGGCATGTGACCAACACCCAAAGGGTTCACTAGAGTCAATAATCTAGTTCACATCGCTATATGATTAACACCCAAAGAGTACCAAGGTGTGATCATGTTTTGCTTGTGAGAGAAGTTTAGTCAATGGGTCTGCCACATTCAGATCCGTAAGTATTTTGCAAATTTTTATGTCAATAATGCTCTGCACGGAGCTACTCTAGCTAATTGCTCCCACTTTCAATATGTATCCAGATTGAGACTTAGAGTCATCTGGATCAGTGTCAAAATTTGCATCGACGTAACCCTTTACGACGAACCTTTTTGTCACCTCCATAATCAAGAAACATATCCTTATTCCACTAAGGATAATTTTGACCGCTGTCCAGTGATCTACTTCTAGATCACAATTGTACTCCTGTGCCAAAAACAGTGTAGGGTATACAATAGATCTGGTACACAGCATGCCATACTTTATAGAACCTATGGCTGAGGCATAGGGAATGACTTTCATTCTCTTTCTATCTTCTGCCGTGGTCGGGCTTTGAGTCTTACTCAATTTCACACCTTGTAACACAGGCAAGAACTCTTTCTTTGACTGTTCCATTTTGAACTACTTCAAAATCTTGTCAAGGTATGTACTCATTGAAAAAAAACTTATCAAGCGTCTTGATATATCTCTATAGATCGTGATGCTCAATATGTAAGCAGCTTTACCGAGGTCTTTCTTTGAAATACTCCTTTCAAACATTCCTTTATGCTTTGCAGAATAATTCTACATTATCTCCGATCAACAATATGTCATTCACATATACTTATCAGAAATGCTGTAGTGCTCCCACTCACTTTCTTGTAAATACAGGCTTCACCGCAAGTCTGTATAAAACTATATGCTTTGATCAACTTATCAAAGTGTATATTCCAACTCCGAGATGCTTTCACCAGTCCATAGATGGATCACTAGAGCTTGCACATTTTGTTAGCACCTTTAGGATCGACAAAACCTTCTGGTTGCATTATATACAACTCTTCTTTAAGAAATCCATTAAGGAATGTAGTTTTGACATCCATTTGCCACATTTCATAAAATGTGGCAATTTGCTAACAATGATTCGGACAGACTTAAGCATCGCTACGAGTGAGAAAATCTCATCATAGTCAACACCTTGAACTTTGTCAAAACCTTTTTCGACAAGTCTAGCTTTGTAGATAGTAACACTACTATCAGCGTCCGTCTTCCTCTTGAAAATTCATTTATTTTTCTATGGCTTGTCGATCAACAGGCAAGTCAATCAAAGTCCACACTTTGTTCTCATACATGGATCCCATCTCAGATTTCATGGCCTCAAGCCATTTCGCGGAATCTGGGCTCACCATCACTTCTTCATAGTTTGTAGGTTCATCATGGTCTAGTAACATGACTTCCAGAACAGGATTACCGTACCACTCTGGTGCGGATCTCACTCTGGTTTACCTACGAGATTCGGTAGTAACTTGATCTGAAGTTACATGATCATCATCATTAGCTTCCTCACTAATTGGTGTAGTAGTCACACGAACAGATTTCTGTGATGAACTACTTTCCAATAAGGGAGGAGGTACAGTTACCTCACCAAGTTCTACTTTCCTCCCACTCACTTCTTTCGAGAGAAATTCCTTCTCTAGAAAGGATCCATTCTCAGCAATGAATATCTTGCATTCGGATCTGCGATAGAAGGTGTACCCAACATTTTCTTTTGGGTATCCTATGGAGATGCACTTCTCCGATTTGGGTTTGAGCTTATCAGGTTGAAACTTTTTCACATAAGCATTGCAACCTCAAACTTTAAGAAACGACAACTTAGGTTTTCTTGCCAAACCATAGTTCATACGGTGTCGTCTCAACGGATTTAGATGGTGCCCTATTTAATGTGAATGTAGCTGTCTCTAATGCATAACCCCAAAACGATAGTGGTAAATCGGTAAGAGACATCATAGATCGCACCTTATCTAATAAAGTACGATTACAACGTTTGGACACACCATTACACTGTGGTGTTCCAGGTGGCGTTAGTAGTGAAACTATTTCACATTGTTTTAACTGAAGCCCAAAATCGTAACTCAAATATTTTACTTCTGCGATCATATCATAGAAACTTTTTTTTTGCTACGATGATTCTCCACTCCACTCTGAAATTCTTTGAACTTTTCAAATGTTTCAGACTTGTGTTTCATCAAGTAGATATACTCATATCTGCTCAAATCATCTGTGAAGATCAGAAAATAATGATACCTGCCGCGAGCCTCAATATTCATCGGACCACATACATCAGTATGTATGATTTCCAACAAATCTGTTGCTCGCTCCATTGTTCTGGAGAACGGAGTCTTAGTCATCTTGCCCATGAGGCATGGTTCGCAAGCATCAACTGATTCATAATCAAGTGATTCCAAAAGCCCATCAGCATGGATTTTCTTCATGCGCTTTACACCAATATGACCTAAACGGCAGTGCCACAAATAAGTTGCACTATCATTATTAACTTTGCATCTTTTGGCTTCAATATTATGAAAATGTGTATCACCACGACCATTTTCATTGGGTGTATGACCATAGAAGGTTTTATTCATGTAAACAGAACAACAATTATTCTCTAACTTACATGAATAACCGTATTGCAATAAACATGATCCAATCATATTCATGCTCAACACAAACACTAAATAACATTTATTTTATGTTTAACACTAATCCCGAAAGTATAGGGAGTGTGCGATGATGATCATATCAATCTTGGAACCATTTCGAATACACATCGTCACTTCACCCTTAACTAGTCTCTGTTCATTCTGCAACTCCCGTTTCGAGTTACTATTCTTAGCAACTGAACTAGTATCAAATACTGAGGGGTTGCTATAAACACTAGTAAAGTACACATCAATAACTTGTATATCAAATATACCTATGTTCACTTTGCCATCCTTCTTATCCGCCAATTTATTGGGGTAGTTCCGATTCTAGTGACCAGTCCCTTTGCAGTAGAAGCACTCAGTTTTAGGCTTAGGTCTAGACTTGGGTTTTTCACTTGAGCAGCAACTTGCTTGCCGTTCTGCTTGAAGTTCCCCTTTCTTCCCTTTGTCCCTTTACTTGAAACTAGTGGTTTTGTTTACCATCAACACTTGATGCTTTTCTTGATTTCTACCTTCGTCGATTTCAACATCACGAAGAGCTTGGGAATCATTTCCGTTATCCCTTGCATATTATAGTTCATCATGAAGTTCTACTAACTTGGTGATGGTGACTAGAGAATTCTGTCAATCACTATTTTATCTGGAAGATTAACTCCCACTTGATTCAAGCGATTGTAATACCCAGACAATCTGAGCACATGCTCACTGCTTGAGCTATTCTCCTCCATCTTTTAGCTATAGAACTTGTTGGAGACTTCATATCCCTCAACTCGGGTATTTGCTTGAAATATTAACTTCAACTCCTGGAACATCTCATATGGTTCATGACGTTCAAAACGTCTTTGAAGTCCCGATTCTAAGCCGTTTAAGCATGGTGCACTAAACTATCAAGTAGTCATCATATTGAGCTAGCCAAACGTTCGTAACATCTGCATCTGCTCCTGCAATAGGTTTGTCACCTAGCGGTGCATCAAGGGCATAGTCCTTCTATGCAGCAATGAGGATAAATCTCAGATCATGGATCCAATCCGCATCATTGCTACTAACATCTTTCAACTTAGTTTTCTCTAGGAACATATAAAAATTAAACGGGGAGTAACATCGCGAGCTATTGATCTACAACATAGATATGCTAATACTACTAGGACTAAGTTCATGATAAATTAAAGTTCAATTAATCATATTACTTAAGAACTCCCACTTAGATAGACATCCCTCTAATCATCTAAGTGATCACGTGATCCAAATCAACTAAACCATAACCGACCATCACGTGAAATGGAGTAGCTTTCAATGGTGAACATCATTATGTTGATCATATCTACTATCTGATTCACGCTCGACCTTTCAGTCTCAGTGTTCTGAGGCCATATCTGCATATGCTAGGCTCGTCAAGTTTAACCCGAGTATTTCTGCGTGTGCAAAACTGGCTTGCACCCGTTGTAGATGGACGTAGAGCTTATCACACCCGATCATCACGTGGTGCCTGGGCACGACGAACTTTGGCAACGGTGCATACTCAGGGAGAACACTTTTATCTTGAAATTTAGTGAGAGATCATCTTATAATGCTACCGCTGAACTAAGCAAAATAAGATGTATAAAAGACAAACATCACATGCAATCAAAATATGTGACATGATATGGCCATCATCATCTTGTGCCTTTGATCTCCATCTCCAAAGCATCGTCATGATTTCCATCGTCACCAGCATGACACCATGATCTCCATTATCTTGATCTATATCAATGTGTCGTCACATGGTCGTCTCGCCAACTATTGCTCTTGCAACTATTGCTATCGCATAGCGATAAAGTAAAGCAATTATTTGGCGCTTGCATCTTATGCAATAAAGAGACAACCATAAGGCTTCTGCCAGTTGCCGATAACGTCAACAAAAAATGTTCATCTTATACAACAACTTATATCTCATCACGCCTTGACCATATCACATCACAACAAGCCCTGCAAAAACAAGTTAGACGTCCTCTACTTTGTTGTTGCAAGTTTTAGGTGGCTGCTACGGGCTTAGCAAGAACCGTTCTTACCTACGCATCAAAACCAGAACAATAGTTTGTCAAGTTGGTGTTGTTTTAACCTTCGCAAGGACCGGGCGTAGCCACACTCGGTTCAATTAAAGTTGGAGAAACTGACACCCGCCGGTCACCTGTGTGCATAGCACGGTGGTAAAACCAGTCTCGCATAAGCGTACGCGTAATGTCGGTCCGGGCCGCTTCATTCAACAATACCGCCGAACCAAGGTGTGACATGCTGGTAAGCAGTATGACTTATATCGCCCACTACTCACTTGTCTTCTACTCGTGCATATTACATCAACGCATAAAACCTGGCTCTGATGCCACTATTGGGGAACGTAGTAATTTCAAAATTTTCCCTACACACACGCAAGATCATGGTGATGCATAGCAACGAGAGGGGAGAGTGTTGTCCACGTACCCTCGTAGGCCGAAAGCGGAAGCGTTAGCACAACGCGGTTGATGTAGTCGTACGTCTTCACGATCCGACGGATCAAGTACCAAACGCACGACACCTCCGAGTTCTGCACACGTTCAACTCGACGACGTCCCTCGAACTCCGATCCAGCCGAGCTTTGAGGGAGAGTTCCGTCAGCACGACGGCGTGTTGACGATGATGATGTTCTACCGACGCAGTGCTTCGCCTAAGCACCGCTACGATATGACCGAGGTGGATTATGGTGGAGAGGGGCACTCCACACGGTTAAGAGATCCAAAGAATCAATTGTTGTTTCTATGGGGTGCCCCTTCACCCGTATATAAAGGAGTGGAGGAGGGGGAGGGCCGGCCCTCTTTATGGCACGCCCTAGGGGAGTCCTACTCCCACCAGAAGTAGGATTCCTCCTTTCCTAGTAGAACTAGGAGCCCTTCCAAGTAGTAGGAGTAGGAGGGAAGGAAAGGGAAGGAAAAAGGAGAAGGAAGGAAGGGGGCGCCCCCCTCCCTAGTCCAATTCGGACCAGCCCATGGGGAGGGGTGCGGCCACCCTTTGAGGCCTTTCTCTCCTTTCCCGTATGGCCCATTAAGGCCCAATACGAATTCCCGTAACTCCCCAGTACTCCCGAAAATACCCGAATCACTCGGAACCTTTCCGATGTCCGAATATAGTCATCCAATATATCAATCTTTACGTCTCGACCATTTTGAGACTCCTCGTCATGTCCCTGATCTCATCTGAGACTCCGAACTCCTTCGGTACATCAAAACACATAAACTCATAATATAACCGTCATCGAACTTTAAGCGTGCGGACCCTACAGGTTCGAGAACTATGTAGACATGACCGAGACACGTCTCTGGTTAATAACCAATAGCGGAACCTGGATGTTCATATTGGCTCCTACATATTCTACGAAGATCTTTATCGGTCAAACCGCATAACAACATACGTTGTTCCCTTTGTCATCGGTATGTTACTTGCCCGAGATTCGATCGTCGGTATCTCAATACCTAGTTCAATCTCGTTACCGGCAAGTCTCTTTACTCGTTCCGTAACACATCATCCCGCAACTAACTCATTAGTTGCAATGCTTGCAAGGCTTATAGTGATGTGCATTACCGAGTGGGCCTAGAGATACCTCTCCGACAATCGGAGTGACAAATCCTAATCTCGAAATACGCCAACCCAACAAGTACCTTCGGAGACACCTGTAGAGACCTTTATAATCACCCAGTTACGTTGTGACATTTGGTAGCACACAAAGTGTTCCTCCGGTAAACGGGAGTTGCATAATCTCATAGTCATAGGAACATGTATAAGTTATGAAGAAAGCAACAGCAACAAACTAAACGATCAAGTGCTAAGCTAATGAAATGGGTCAAGTCAATCACATCATTCTCCTAATGATGTGATCCCGTTAATCAAATGACAACTCATGTCTATGGCTAGGAAACATAACCATCTTCGATTAACGAGCTAGTCAAGTAGAGGCATATTAGTGACACTCTGTTTGTCTATGTATTCACACATGTATTATGTTTCCGGTTAATACAATTCTAGAATGAATAATAAACATTTATCATGATATAAGGAAATAAATAATAACTTTATCATTGCCTCTAGGGCATATTTCCTTCAGTCTCCCACTTGCACTAGAGTCAATAATCTAGTTCACATCACCATGTGATTTAACACCAATAGTTCACATCACCATAGTTCACATCGGCATGTGACCAACACCCAAAGGGTTCACTAGAGTCAATAATCTAGTTCACATCGCTATATGATTAACACCCAAAGAGTACCAAGGTGTGATCATGTTTTGCTTGTGAGAGAAGTTTAGTCAATGGGTCTGCCACATTCAGATCCGTAAGTATTTTGCAAATTTTTATGTCAATAATGCTCTGCACGGAGCTACTCTAGCTAATTGCTCCCACTTTCAATATGTATCCAGATTGAGACTTAGAGTCATCTGGATCAGTGTCAAAATTTGCACATGGTTAAGAGATCCAAAGGATCAATTGTTGTTTCTATGGGGTGCCCCTGCGCCCGTATATAAAGGAGTGGAGGAGGGGGAGGGCCGGCCCTCTGAAGGAAGGGGGCGCCCCCCCGGCATTTCCTATTTGGCGCTGCAGGCGCCGGTTACTATTGTTTCTGCAAACCGGCGCCTGCAGGCGCGTCAGCTGGGCCGGCCCATCTAGGTTTTTCTTCTATGTTTAAAAAGGAAAAACTCAAGCAAACTGCGGTGCTCTTGATTCGAACCCGCGACCTCAACGAGCAAATTACATGTGCAACCACCACGTCACCACACTGGGTTCTGTTATTATTGAACTTTCTACCTTTCTTATTCTTTCTTTTCCCTTTTCCCTTTTCAGTTTTTCTTTTTTTTCCTATTTTCTTTTTTCTTTTTTCGTTTTCTATTTTAAATGGGTGATTGTAAATCGGTGAACTTTTTCTCCAAAATACGTTTCAAAAATGCATGGCCTGTTTTCAATTTTTGTGAACTTTTCTAAAAAAACATGAACTTGTTTTCAAATTCAATGAACTTTTTAAAAAATGATGTACTTTTTAAAAGAAAATTTGATGACCTTTTTTCAAATACGATGCTTTTTTCAAATTTGATGAACTTATTTCAAATTGTATGAACTTTTTTCAAATACGATGAACTTTTTTGAAAATTGATGAATTTTTTTTTCAAATTCGATGAACGTTTTCGAAATCACTGAACTTTTTATCAAAATTGATGAACCTTTTTCAAATTTGATGAACTTTTTTGCCCAATTCATGAACATTTTCAAATTTGGTGAACTGTTTTTGAAAATTGATTAACTTTATTTTCAAATTCGATGAAATTTTTTGAAATCGTTCAACTTTTTTATCAAAATTGATGAACGTTTTTCCAATTTGATTATTTTTTCTTTTCAAAATCTGTTAACATTTTTCTAATTTGATGAACCTTTTTGTAAAATCGATGAACTTATTTCAGGTTTGTGAACTTTTCTTCTAAAATGAAGAACTTTTTTTCAAAATCACGATCTTTTTCTGAAATAATTGAAAACATTAAGTGATACAGCAGATGAATGGTTTTGTGTAATAAAACAGTGTTGCGACCTTGTTATTAAGTATTTGCCTCTAATAATAATCAGAAACGACAGGTAGCTCAGGTGGCTGCTCGCGTTTGTTTGTGAACTCGACGTGGTGAGTTGGAATCATGTATAAAGCAATACTTTTTATGTTTTTTCCTTTTGCGAGCTGCGTTCGCTAGTCTGCGCGTTTCCTGGGCCGGCCCAGTGTGGGGAGCCTCATGGGGCGCTGCAGGCGCCAGGAGCGCGAACCGGCGCCTGCAGCGCTGTATAGGAGCACCTCGCCCCCTCCCTAGTCCAATTCGGACCAGCCCATGGGGAGGGGTGCGGCCACCCTTTGAGGCCTTTCTCTCCTTTCCTGTATGGCCCATTAAGGCCCAATACGAATTCCCGTAACTCCTCGGTACTCCCGAAAATACCCGAATCAATCGGAACCTTTCCGATGTCCGAATATAGTCGTCCAATATATCGATCTTTACGTCTCGACCATTTCGAGACTCCTCGTCATGTCCCTGATCTCATCCAAGACTCCGAACTCCTTCGGTACATCAAAACACATAAACTCATAATATAACCGTCATCGAACTTTAAGCGTGCGGACCCTACGGGTTCGAGAACTATGTAGACATGACCGAGACACGTCTCTGGTCAATAACCAATAGCGGAACCTGGATGCTCATATTGGCTCCTACATATTCTATGAAGATCTTTATCGGTCAAACCGCATAACAACATACGTTGTTCCCTTTATCATCGGTATGTTACTTACCCGAGATTCGATCGTCGGTATCTCAATACCTAGTTCAATCTCGTTACCGGCAAGTCTCTTTACTCGTTCCGTAACACATCATCTCGCAACTAACTCATTAGTTGCAATGCTTATAGTGATGTGCATTACCGAGTGGGCCTAGAGATACCTCTCCGACAATCGGAGTGACAAATCCTAATCTCAAAATACGCCAACCCAACAAGTACCTTCGGAGACACCTGTAGAGCACCTTTATAATCATCCAGTTATGTTGTGACGTTTGGTAGCACACAAAGTGTTCCTCCGGTAAACGGGAGTTGCATAATCTCATAGTCATAGGAACATGTATAAGTTATGAAGAAAGCAATAGCAACAAACTAAACGATCAAGTGCTAAGCTAATGGAATGGGTCAAGTCAATCACATCATTCTCCTAATGATGTGATCCCGTTAATCAAATGACAACTCATGTCTATGGCTAGGAAACATAACCATCTTCGATTAACGAGCTAGTCAAGTAGAGGCATACTAGTGACACTCTGTTTGTCTATGTATTCACACATGTATTACGTTTCCGGTTAATACAATTCTAGCATGAATAATAAACATTTATCATGATATAAGGAAATAAATAATAACTTTATCATTGCCTCTAGGGCATATTTCCTTCACACGGACTTTGTGGAGCAACCCCTTGCGAGTGGCCAAGTCAAGAAGATGTTGGAGCGGATCAATAGCAATGACAAATAGGAGGGGCGACATCGGGTCCCCTTGTCGCAACCCCTTTCCGTGGTGGATAGGAGTGCCAGACACCCCATTCAGGAGGATACGGGATGAAGATGTGACAAGAAGCGCGACGATCCAGTTTCTGAACTTGCTGGGAAAACCTTTTCTTTGTAGGAGTTCAATGAGGTACTCCCATTTCACAGAATCAAAAGCCTTGCGAATGTCCAACTTGAAGAGAAACGAGGGTGTTTTGTTTTTGTGCAATTGGCACGCAAGGTTCCTGACATGCATGAAGTTGTCATGGATACTTCTCCCTTTTATGAAGGCACTTCGGGCATTAGAGACAATAGAGTCCATGAGTGGACGAATGCGGTTTGCGAGAATTTTGGCAATGATCTTCGCAATCGCATGGATGAGGCTAATAGGTTGGTAGTCCGAGATCCCCTCCGCACCTTATTTTTTGGGCAGCAGCACGACATTTGCAGAATTTAGCCAATGGAGATTGGAGCCGTGAAGGTTCTCGAAGAGATGAATAACCCGCATGATATCACCCTTGATGATATTCCAACATTTCTTGAAGAAGATACCGGTGAAGCCATCGGGGCCAGGAGCCTTGTCGTTGTGCATATCATTGATAGCCGCCTTAACCTCCTCCTCGGAGATTGGGTCTGCAAGCTCACCCAACTTGTGGGTCTCTAACTGTAGTTCCTCCCAATTTAGGTCCCTTGCTCGTAGGGGCCCTCTTCCCATCACCTCAGAGAAGTGCTCAAATATTACTTCCTCCTTTGCATTGTGGTCAGTGACTCACCCTTGATTGTGGTGGATCCTGTAGATGTGGTTCTTTCTTCTCCTAGCGTTAATACGATGGTGAAAGAATTTTGTATTTGCATCTCCTTCCTTCAGGTTTGACATTCTCGCACATTGTTTCTTCCGTGATCTCTCGAGCACCGAAAGACAGATGACCCTTCTTTTAAGTTTTGCTCTGAGGTCTCTCTCATCAGGGGAGAGTGTCCGCTCTTCTTGAGCCAAGTCAAGATGGAGAATGACAAGCAGGGCTGCATGAAGATGAATCTTAGCCTTTGAAAAAAGGCCCCTACTCCATGCAGCGAGCCAAAGGCCAGTCATCTTGAGTTTATGGTGGAGCACTTGGCATGGCTCGACGTGGTCCGTCTGCTCGTTCCAAGCATTGTGAAAGATCTCAGTGAAGCCCGACATAGATGCCCAAATTTTTTCAAACTTAAAAGCACGGGGCCTTCTAGGCCCCCTCACATCGGCAAGGAGCAGAGGGCAATGGTCCGAAAGCGAGGATGACATGGCATGGAGGATGTGAGTTTGAATTGGAGATCCCACTCGGCGTTGCAAAAGAAGGAGTCCAACTTGCACAACGTCGGGTTCATCCTCTCGTTACTCCATGTGAAACGTCTATTCTGTAGGTGAATCTCTTGCAGCTCATAATTTTGAAGAGTTGTCCGGAAACGGTTTATGCGGCTACGGTTAACATTTCTCTTGTTTTTGTCACGTGCCCGGTATATTTGATTGAAGTCACCAAGCGCCAACCATTTCACCCCACTTGGTGGTTTTTGATCGATGAGCTCCGCAAAGAACACATCTTTGCAAGAGGAATCAGTAGGGCCGTAGATGGTTGTGATTTTAAAGTGGACCTCGGTGTCCCTGATGTGGACCATGGCCGAGAGGCAGTAAGTGGAAATCACAATGTCATGCACATCAACGATAAGGTCGTCCCGGAGCAAGAGGATCCCGCCTCTTGTCCCAGCTGCCGGGCGTTGTCGTGGTTCTAAGTCTGACAGTAATGTAGGGGGGTAGGTATGGAGAGGCAAGATCTTAGCTATGGAGAAGTTGTAAGCACACGAGGTTTACGAGTTTAGCCCCTTCTCGGAGGAAGTAATAGCCCTACGTCTCGGAGCCCGGAGGCGGTCGACTGGATTATGCGTGTATGAATTACAGGGGTGCGAACCCTTTACACTGAGGAGGGGGGTGGCTTATATAGAGTTCGCCGGACCCCTCCGGCCCTCAGTTGTGCAGGGTCTTAAATACATTAAGGTCGGGCGTTACTGGTAACGCCTCTAATAAAGTGCTATGATGACCATAAAAGCTACTTAATAACTGACCGTTAGCGTGCGGAGTGCCTTTAGGTCTCCTGGTCATCGGGTGGTTGGATCTTGGTCGAGTGATTGCTTCTTGGTCGAGTGTTTTCGAGTTTGTCGAGTGGAACACCTCCAAGTCGATTGGAAGGTGATTTCTTCTTGAGATGTCCTTGGGTAGGGCAGCTGGGATAGGTCCATGACCCTACCCTAGGTACATAGCTTCATCATTAGCCCCCGAATGGATCGAGGTTTGAGTGGGGAAGGGGTTGAGCACTTCTCCGACTCATTTTTCATGTCATGAGCATATCTTGTTTCGGATCAATGAACCTGAGTGATGACAGCAACTTCCTTTTCAGTTGCCTTGATCCATTCTTAGTTTTTTGTCGAGTGAGTTTCTTTACTTGAAAGGCTCTGAGTGATGGTGTGGAGGAGATCTTCAGTCTGACAAGTTGTTCTGCTGCCCGCAGATTTCGCGAGATCCGAATTTTGGGAAGCGCACGGGACGGGGGAGGCCGCAGTAATCGGATGGGATAGGGCAAAGCCGCCTCGATTCCCGCACCACCTTTTTCGCCACGTATCACGCGCGTGATTGTTACGGGATTTGACAGGACCGCCCGGGCCTACCAGTCAGCCACTCAGAAGTGGCCTCATATAAGGCGTCGGACCGGGGTCTCTTGAACAGTGCGTCCCCATTATCTCTTCTCCTCTTCAGGCTCCTTCGTCGCGCTCACTCTCGCCCCAGCACCACCGCTCCGTACGCGTCTCGCCTGTGATGATGGGGAAGGAGAAGACGGCGGCTCTGGAGCGGGCGAAGAAGGCGACGGCAAAGGCGAAGGGGAAGGCGACCAGTCGGGGTGGATCTTCCTCGCGAACCGGCCTGCCGAAGGGCTGGATCCAGGGCGCCTGGATCCGCTCGATGATCACCCAAGAGGACCTCGACGACCTAGCCGAAGGAGGGCTGATCCCTCATGAATCGACGCGGCTTCCGGGGAAGGAATCCGAGCCGCAACCTCGGGAGGGTGAGCGCGTTCTCCTTGCCACCCACGTCGACCGTGGATTTTCCTTGCCTCCTCACCCTTTCTTTCGGGGATTTCTGAACTTCTTTGGGGCACAACTCCACCACTTCACTCCCAACACAATCGTTTATCTCACCGCTTTCGTTTCTTTATGTGAGAATTTCCTGGGTTGTTGGCCTCACTGGGGTCTTTTCAAGCACATTTTCACTTGTCGCTCTCAGACGGTGAAAAAGGCCAATCCGAGTGATGAGAGAACTCAAGTGATTCAGATGTGTGGGAGTCTTGGTGTTCAGATGAGAGGGGAAAAGTTCCTTTCCGGCCATGATTCTTCCCGACTCGGTTCACGGATGGCAGTCGACCTGGTTTTACTGCAAAGACCAGTCGACGCCAGGGCAGTCGACTGGCCTCCCTCCTTTTACCATGGACCGAGTGAGGAAACCCTCATCTTTGAAGGTGCTCCCGAAGGAGAAGGCGCAGGTGAGGGTGCTGGTCGAGCGAGTGGTCCAGCTTATTCGTGACGGGGTCACCGGTATGGATCTCTTGGAGGTCTTCCTTCAGCGGTGCATCCAGCCTCTTCAAGCTCGAGACCATCCGATGTGGATGTATTCGGGTCTTGACGACTCCACTCGGATTCACCCGGAGGAGGTCGATGACGACACACTGGAGAAGTGGCTGTCGGGCATGACCGGAAACAAGGACAACCCCAGGGGAGCCAGGAGAGTTCCTCCATTCGACCAGTCCCATGTACCAGAGAAGGTCCGATTCCGAGCTTTTGATTGTAATCTGAATTCACTCGCCCAGCTGTCTATACCGCGTCGACTGACTTTATTCTTCCTGCTTTCTTTCAGGCCCTTATCGAAATGTATTCAATGCCCAACGAAGAGCAAGAGCAAGATCTGGAAGGAGAGGCGAGTGGTGGCGATAGTGGCGAATGGACTTCTGACGGTGAAGGGGATGGAGAAAGCGACGACTCAAGTGACGAAGAAGAAGTCGAGTCGCCTCCTCGCAGGGAGAGGCGATCCAAGCTTGACCAAGAACGACCGAGCGCCCGCAAAAAGGCGACTGCTCAGGCTGGTCAGTCTTCAAAACGTCCTCGGATCTCTTCACCAACCCCGACCGAAAAAGCGCCAAAGCATCCCAAAGTTGCAGAGCCGAAGCCTCGGAAGGCGTTGCCGAAGATTAAGATTGACATCCCCGTCGCTTCTGCGTGAGTGTCTCCCTTTGTATTCACTCGACACCCTGTGCTGTTTGTTTTTCTTGTTTTAACCAGACGAACTTTGGAACTGGCAGCGCTGCTACTTCCGGGACCTCGGCTTACAGGGACGAGGATGAGGTAATGGAGGATGTGGTCACTTCCAATCTGGGTATGATTTCTACCATTCTGTCTTTATTTGGTCGACTCAACTGCAATGTGCACCATTGGGTGATGTGATTTTGGTGATTGAACTTTGCATAGCTCCCAACATTATCGACCTCCTCGATGATGATGAAGAGCCCGAGAGGCCTTTGACGAGGAAGAATAGGCAAGCTCCTGCAAGCAAGGTGCCACAGTCGACACCGAGGGCGGAACCAGTCGTTCAGGACACTGGCGACGCCAATCGGGGTTCTGTTACCTTCGCTGTGCCACTGTCGAGTGCCTTGCCTTCTTCGTTGACTGCTCAGGCCCCTGTCGACCCACCTTCAGTTTTTGCGACCCATCATGTCCCAGAGGACGAAGTGAATGCTGCCAAGGAAGCCATACGCCAGGCGGGCATCATGATGGAGAAGATGAAGACGGTGCGGGACGCCAGTCAGGCCGCCTACGACGCCAGCTCGGCTCTCCAAAGCAACGTTCAGGTTAGTTGGTCACCGCTTGTTCTGTTAGGATATGCTATCTGAAGACTCTTTCCGAAAATCTTTGCATCTGTACACCCACTGGGTGCGTCGATTGAATTTTTGAACTAGTGTGGGCACGCTGAGTGCACCCACTGGGTGTAGTCCCCGAGACTACGGTGGACTGCTGGCAGTTGACTGTAGTCTTTGTATTTTGTCGAGTGTAAACCGAACTGGTAGTTTGTCTCTTCCACTCGGTCTGGTCGAGTGGGATCAGAACCGGTGGGGGCACGCCAAGTGCACCCACTGGGTGTAGTCCCCGAGACCGCGGTCGACTGCTGGCAGTCGACTGTGGTCTGAGTTCTTCTTTCTCTCCCCCCCCCTTTTTTTTACTCCCTGCACTCGACTCCGGCGGGCCGATCGAGTGGGATCAGAACCGGTGGGGGCACGCAAAGTGCACCCACTGGGTGTAGTCCCCGAGACTATGGTGGACTGCGGGCAATCGACCGTAGTCTTAGTACTTATTGTGTTTGTCGTTTTTTGCTGCAAAATAACTTCTCCTCTTTGATTGCAGAAATCTTGTGATCTTGGAGCTCGCTTTGCTGACTTGGAGAAATAGCAGATCCAACTGAACCTTGACTTGGAGCTGGCCAAGACAAAGCTGCAAAAGGCCAAGGACGGCGCCAATGGTAAGATGAGTTTGTCGACTGGTTTGTCTTAGGCTTGAGTACCCTTCTGCTCTTTTTGAGTCAAGCATCATTTCTTTGCAGAAAAACTGAGAGAAGCTCTGGCGAAGAAGGATCAGGATTTGGCTGCTGCTCGAAAGGAAGCTGACGACAGGACCGCTCTGGCTGAACAGAAACTGGCTTCGGTCGGCCAGTTGGAAGAAGAGAATACCAAGATGAAATCTGCTCTGAACGAAGCCAACAAGGAGTGCACACGCTTGAAGAAGGACAATCTCAACCTGTACGAGAAGATGGAAGGCATCGCTCGCAGGAGGGATGATCTGGAGAGCTATCTGAGGAGCCTTGCCAAGAAGTTGTTCATCAAGCTTGAAGGTACACATTTTGTTCCGACTGATTTTTTTGTCGACTCAGCGTACGAAAATTGACTTATCCTTGGATCGTGAATGCAGAGTTTTGCCAGAATTTCGAGGAGGAGACTAGGCGGATTGAGCCAGGTTTGGACCCAATCAATTCTCCCGTGAAATATGAAACTGCCATGAATCTGCTCCGACTGGAATCCTGCATCGACGGTGTTGTGGACTACTTGGCTTGACTGAAGGTTGCCACGTCACGGATCAACCCGACACTTTGGCCAGAGGCCATGCTACAGAATGATCTTGAGTCCCTGATGACTCGACTTAACGAGATCCCTGACCGAGTGCAGGAGTGGAAGAAATCTTCTGCCCGGTGTGGTGCTGATGTGGCTCTGTCTTTGGTTCGTGTCCATTGCAAGGAGGTGCGACAAGATAAGCTGGCAGCAATCAAGGTCACCAACACCCAGAAGCATGACTTCCGATCTTATATGGAGACTTTCATCGCTGCAGCCACTCGGATCACCGACGGCGTCGACCTAGACGAGTTCGTCGAGCCTGCTAGTCCTCCTCCCGCGGAGTGAACAAACTTTTATGCATCACCTTAAATTTGCCTCGGAATGCCGAATGGTTTTTGTAACCGTTAAACTCTTTCGGGCTGAATGCCCGAGCACTTCGATCTGTGGTCCGGATCCTTTGGGATTTATCTGAACTTGGTTTATCATTGAATGTCTTCATGAATCCTCCGTCGAATGGAACTCGTTCTTCACTCGAGACAACTTTTGTATTTGTGGTGCAGCCCCGAAGGAGAAGGTAGCAGTCGACCTGCACCTCGTCGTCCTTGCGGGTCGGCGATGGAGCGCACGCTGTATTTGTGGTGAAGCTCCCAAGGAGAAGGTGGCAGTTGACCTGCACCTCGTCGTCCTTGCTGGTCGGCGATGGAGCGCATGTTGTATTTGTGGCGAAGCTCCCAAGGAGAAGGTGGCAGTCGACGTGCACCTCGTCGTCCTTGCGGGTCGGCGATGGAGCACACGTTGTATTTGTGG